>NC_087166.1:17493765-17538765 GCF_035594125.1 Scylla paramamosain | reverse complement strand
TACGCAAGGGGCAATCACAGAGGCACAGTTTCGGAAAACAATAGGAGGGACCCCATCAGGTTCATAAGCTTTCCGTGGGTTTAGCCCAGCGAGGGAATGGAAAACATCATTGCAAAGAATTTCAATAGGTAGCATGAAGTAGTCAGAGGGAAGTACAGGAGAGGGAGGAACAAGCCCTGAATCGTGCAAGGTAGAGTCTTTAGCAAAGATTTGAACGAAGAGTTCAGTTTAGATATGTATGTGATATCAGTGGTGCCATCTGGTTGAAGAAAAGGAGGGAAAGAATAAGAAGCAAAGTTATTGGAGATATTTTTGGCTAGATGCCAGAAGTCTCGAGGGGAGTTGATCTTGAAAGGTTTTGACATTTTCTGTTAATGAAGGAGTTTTTGTCTAGTAGAACAGACTTGGCATGGTTCCTGGTAGAAATGTAAAGTGCATGAGATTCTGGAGATGGAAGGCTTAAGTACCTTTTGTGGGCCACCTCTCTAGCATGTATAGCACGAGAGCAAGCTTTGTTAAATGAAGGTTTGGAAGGTTCAGGTCGAGAAAAAGAGTGAGGAATGTACGCTTCCATGTCAGACACTATCACTTTCACAATATATATATATATATATATATATATATATATATATATATATATATATATATATATATATATATATATATATATATATATATATATATATATATATATATATATATATATATATATATATATATATACAAGGTGAATAGGGTTACGTCCAGATTTTCTTTTTCTTTAATTTTTTACAACGTTTCTCCTTAACAAAAAACATTTTCAGGCTAAAAGACATAGATAAAATTTAGTTCATCAATTAAAATATATATCTAAAATATATCTAACAAAAAAATAAATAAAACCTTAACTCATAGGGGAATGGTAACGCAAGTGAAAAAAAAAAAATATATATATATATATATATATATATATATATATATATATATATATATATATATATATATATATATATATATATATATATATATATATATATATATATATATATATATATATAATGAAATGATAAATGAAAGCACTGGTATAGTAACCCCCCGACAAAAAAAAAAAAAAAGCACAGACAATAATGATAAATGAATAGGCATATTGGTACTCACTGATGTTAGGTAAAAACAAGTAGAATAAATATGAGTGTAGTGTAATGAACAGACTTGTACTCTCACCTGTGGAGGGATGAGGACTGACAGGGGGTGTTGTTGGTGTGTAAGTTAGATTGGGTGCTAAGTCAGGTACCAAAGTTCCAAACAGAGTTTATAAAAGGTATAGTTGGGATGATGAGTAATTGGTTACTTATTTCAAGTTTTACGTGTGCTTAATGTAAATAGCTTCTAATGCTTTAATGTCTGTATGAGCGTCATCTGTATGTAATATTATGAAGTCCTTTTTCTATAAAGGGATGATGGATAATAGGCCATTAATGTTAAAGACTTGCTCAGTAATGTTAATATAAATGGTCATTAACTTTACTGTCCAAAATTCTCTTACCCAATAACGTTAACGGGCTATTATCCCTATTGAGCACTACACACATATATATTGTTACGACCACAATTTTTTTGCCCCATTGCTCCTTCCAAGTCACCTCCTATGTGACTGGGTGCAGGGCTTAATATAGGTTATAAGGTCCACTTTTGACTCATGCACTCTTCTTACCAATGACCAAAACATCAGGTCACGCAAATGAGGTCGTCAGTCTGTTTTATCAACCCTTAGACAAGGGAAATACCTACAGCAGCAATCAACTCCCACAGCTGGGAAAAAGGGCCAACAACCACGTCTAGGGAAAAACAATGATATCATGAGACAACAACATAATATACGGGCGAGTTATAATACCCCAGAGGGATACCGACCTCGTAACGGATCGTCCTTTTCTGGTGAGATATTATAACACTCTTCATGCCCGGTAAGACAGTATCCCTCCCCCTTAAAAGGAAGAGAGACAAATTACACAAGGCAGTTCAGCAGAATCCTCTGCATCAGAAAGGGCGTTCGAGACGCCCACCTGATCGCAATAACATCTAACACAACAACACAACACAAACAACACGTATACTCATCACAAAATAACAAAGATTATTACAACACAGACATAATCAATTACAACAACAAATGAAATAACAGGTGTTTTGATCATTGTTAAGAAGAGTGCATGAGTCAAAAGTGGACCTTATAATCTATATTAAGCCCAGCACCCAGTCACATAGGAGGTGACTTGGAAGGAGCTAGTCCATTAGGATCTCCAAATTCAGACTGCCACTTCTTTCTCTTCCCCCTACTCCTCCTCCGAAACCCGTCTCTGAATAACCACCATGACTTATGGTCTTCACGGCAAAATGTTTTTTTCTTCTGCAGGGTATTCTTCCCCACATCTTCTCCAGCAGTCGCAACTGCGCCAACTACTCCAGTGACTCTGGTTACTTTTCTTCCCTCTTCGTCATCTCGGCTCTCTACCACCTCTACTTGTCCACTAACTCAACTCTCCTCCTCTTCTCATTGCACAGCTTATTCCCTCTGTATTTCCCCTTCTATACAGTGTAAACATCAGAGTCACCATACCACAACATCCCTACGTCTTTGCAACATACAATGCACCCACCAGGGACCGTAGTTAGTCTCCTGGTGCAGCATCACGGCACCGCCAGGCAAAAATACTTCCTGGCCAAACAAAACTCTTCCTTTGGCCTCCAAACAAATCTGACTCGCTGGCCCTCTCAAATCTCCTCTCTGAAGAACGGATCACTCTCAGCTCTGGGCTTTCACAGCCCCCATCACTCCCACTTGCTCGCTCGAGGTTCCATAGAGCACTCAAAAAATTGATAAAACAAAAAATGACACTTCCTTACCAGAACTGAGAGGTGCCATCTGGCCACTCTTAACAAAACAAAATCAAGGGGCACTCATCGGGCAGACCATACATAAGGAACAGAACGCTCCTTACCGACACTGCCAGCTGTTGCAGCAGCTGCCAACACGGGTGGCTCACCTCGTGAGCAAACACACACAGTGTCTGGTCCTGACAGGTGAAGCAGCCTGCTCCCCGCCCCCGGTGTACCCTGCAGGGGAGGAAACTTCCGGCCCCCTGTCTGAGTCAGGAGTTTCTCCCCCCTCGTCACCGACCCCTGACACTCTAGACACAACTAGCTCGGGCCTGGACTAAGTAATGACGCCCACAGCCTCAACACCAGGTGACAACTCCGTCTGAGCATCACCTCCGAGATGCTCCACAGGGCGAGGCAGAACCATCATACAAACAACCCAAATGCAACACTCCAGCTTCACTCTCGGCAACACTCTCACCAAAGTCAAGTGCTTCTTGCGGTGGCTCTGCGATGTTTCTGTTATACCCAGCACACTGACTCATAGATGAGTCCGGCTCTGCCGGACTGTAGGACAGGCCTCTGGGCACCTTGCCCCCTCTGCGGCATCAATATAAACTCTTCACTCCTCTGGTGGTGGCCCTGCTTTATTGCAGTCGACCCCAGGAGTCGCAGATCCTGCGGACAGCCGACCCAGCCTCCTCATCTGGGACGGAGTCCACAGATGGGAGCTGCACCCAGACCTTCTGCACCCCCCCCTTTCCAGGTCATTCTCTAACACGAAATTGACCCCTGACACTGGCTGGTATTGCTAGTGCCACCCGCGCTTCTGCGGCAACTAGTGGGCATGAAAGCTTAATCTCCGCCGTGATTAAGCTCTTGGCGGCTGCAATTCTTCGGCACCACTCAGGCTGACCGGAGGCAACTCGCCTTCCAGTCATATTCCTGCACAGCGACTCCTGTGCCGTGGTGTCCCCCAAAACAGTGACGGGATACGTAAGCCCATCAATATCAACAGTGCACGGACACAGGAAAGGGCGGCACACAATCTAATTCAAATTTCACAGGGAACGGTGAGGTATCAACAGAGGAGTGGGTGGCCACAACGGCCTTTCTGTCCTCACGGCCAAAAACACCCCTGACTTCATCACTCTGCTGGGCGCAGCCCTAAGACACAATCAGAACCACTGGCTTCTGTGGAGTCTCGAAAGCTGTGATGGGCACTAACTTGAGGCAATTATGCTTAAAATGCCCAGTATTCTTGCAGTAGTGATACATGGGCTGCACACTGTAATGGGGAGTGCTGTGTTGCATACTCCCGGAATCTCTCCCTCATGAGCTGGGGGGAAACCATTTTTCACATGGCTTACTCGCCCAGACTTATTGCTAAATCCATTAGTATACCGTGGTCCTCCAGATAAACTAGCGCCAGATGCGCCACCAGACAAAGCATCACCAGCCCCACCAGAAGTATCACAAATCCACCTGGGCACAGACCGGTGCGCCAACTCGTGGTCATCTGTCCAAGTAGCTGCCTCTTTCAAGGTCTTATATCTTTTCTCTCTGAGCACCGGTACTAACTCTTCAGCCACATTAATAAACTGCTCCATTACCATGAGTTCCTTTAACTCACGGTAAGAGGTGGCCTACTCGCTAGCAATCCACTTTTTAAATGTCTCCTCCAGATAGCGAACACATTCAAAGTAGTCACTGGGTCTTTTCTTTCCTTCACGAAACTGCAGCCTGTAAGCCTCTGGTCGCAGCTCATAAGCTTTCAGGATGTCAGCCTTAAACTCTCCGTAGTCTTCCAAATCTCTCACTGACATCCTATCATAGACTATCGAGAGCCTTGTCCTTCAATATATTTGTCACACCTCTCCTAAGGTTAATCAAATTCTGAGGACTTCTTCTCATATTTCCTAAACCAATCTCTCAACTTCTCATCAAACTCTGTTATTAACTTCAAACTCCTCATCATCTGGCTTTCTAAAGAGTCTTTCCTCACTCCTCCTCTCTTTAAGCCATGAGGTGAATTAACTTCTATCCTCGTCTTCTCCAACTCAAACATCCTATACTTTTCAGCTTCTTCCTTTTCTCTTTTTGCTTCAAGAATCTTTATTTTTTTTACATACATCCTTCTCCTCCTTTTTAGGGTACGAGAAAGATTTAGGAGTTATAGTTAGCTCTGAACTCCGTCTAGGAAAACAATGCAGAGAGGCCAGAAACAGGTCAAATAGGGTATTAGGATGAATTTTTAGAAGTGTTAAAAGTAGGAAGAGGCACAAGAAGGAGGCAGTAGACACCTGCCGAAACGATAATTACTCCCAGTGAGGTCTAAAGCACTGTTCAGGGGATGCTGTGAACTTATCATTAAACCCAGCAACACAAGGGGGCAGTCACAGCCTGCCCTCTAAAGACAACTCTCTCCCTCCACACAAAACTACAAGCACCTGATAACACACACACCCTTCACTCAAAAATTTTAAAAATAATCATGGCGACTCCTACACCAGCCTCAGAGTCCCCGTCTGGGGAGGGGACCATAAATGTCCCCAGGTCGGACTACCTTTCTGTCGACGACCCTAAGTGTCTTGACACCCCCCTCAACTTTTTCTTCATTAACTTCTGCAACATTCGCGGTTTAAGATCTAATTTTCAATCTGTAAAACACCACCTCTCTTCTTCTAAACCTCATCTTTTCCTCACTGAAACTCAGGTGTCTGAGGCAACTGACAGTAGCCCCTTTTCTGTTCCCTCCTACTTTCTCTATCCTCATTTTCGATCCAAAGCTGGATGGTGCGTTTATGTGCGCAATGACTTAACCTGCTCTCATGCCCACGCTCTTGAATCTTCCGAGTTTTCCACCATCTGGCTACGACTACAGAGTCACTCTCATACTAAATTTATTTGTGCTGTATACCTCTCACGTAACTCCTCTGACTATACGAAATTCTTTGACTACTTAACTTCCAAAGTGGAACACATTCTAACCCTCTTCCCTTTTGCAGAGATCTCCATTCTTGGAGACTTCAATGTTCACCACCAGCTTTGGTTTTCCTCTCCCTTCACTGACCATCCTGGTGAACTAGCCTACATCTTTGCTATCCTCCATGACTTAGAGAAATTGGTGCAACACCCTACTCGTATTCCTGACCGTCTTGGAGATACGCCTAACATTCTTGACCTTTTCCTGACCTCTAATCCTTCTGCATATGCTGTCACCCTTTCTTCTCCGTTGGGCTCCTCCGATCACAATTTCATATCTTTATCTTGTCCTATCACTCCAATCCCTCCTCAGGATCCCCCTAAGCGAAGGTGCCTCTGGCGTTTTGCCTCGACTAGTTGGGAGGCCCTGAGGAGGTATTTTGCTGATTTTCCTTGGAATGACTACTGCTTTCGTGTCAGAGACCCGTCTTTGTGTGCTGAGCGCATAACAGAGGTTATAGTGTCTGGCATATAGGCGTACATTCCTCACTCTTTTTCTCGTCCTAAACCTTCTAAACCTTGGTTTAACACAGCTTATTCTCGTGCTATACATGATAGAGAGGTGGCCCACAAAAGGTACTTAAGCCTTCCATCACCAGAATCTCATGCACTTTATATCTCTTCCCGGAACCATGCCAAGTCTGTTCTCCAACTAGCCAAAAACTCCTTCATTAACAGAAAATGTCAAAACCTTTCAAGATCTAACTCCCCTCGTGACTTCTGGCATCTAGCCAAAAATATCTCTAATAACTTTGCTGCTTCTTTCTTTCCCTCCTCTATTTCAACCAGATGGCACCACTGCTATCACATCTATTTCTAAAGCTGAACTCTTCGTTCAAACCTTTGCCAAAAAACTCTACCTTGGACGATTCTGGGATTATTCCTCCCTCTCCTCCACCTTCTGACTACTTCATGCCACCTATTAAAATTCTTCGCATTGATGTTTTCCATGCCCTCTCTGGCCTAAACCCTCGTGAGGCTTATGGACCTGATGGGGTCCCTCTTATTGTTCTCCGAAACTGTGCCTCCGTGCATGCACCTTGCCTAGTCAAACTCTTTCAGCTCTGTCTGTCAACATCTACCTTTCCTTCTTGCTGGAAGTTTGCCTACATTCAACCTGTTCCTAAAAAGGGTGACCGTTCTAATCCCTCAAACTACCGTCCTATTGCTTTAATTTCTTGTCTATCTAATGTTTTTGAATCTATCCTCAACAGGAAGATTCTTAAACATCTATCACTTCACAACCTTCTATCTGATCGCCAGTATGGGTTCTGTCAAGGCCGCTCTACTGGTGATCTTCTGGCTTTCCTTACTGAGTCTTGGTCATCCTCTTTTAGAGATTTTGGTGAAACTTTTGCTGTTGTCTTGGACATATCAAAAGCTTTTGATAGAGTCTGGCACAAACCTTTGATTTCTAAACTACCCTCCTACGGTTTCTATCCTTCTCTTTGTAACTTCATCTCAAGTTTCCTTTGTGACCGTTCTATTGCTGCTGTGGTAGACGGTCACTGTTCTTCTCCTAAATCTATTAACAGAGGTGTTCCTCAGGGTTCTTGTGACCCACTCTCTTCTTATTATTCATTAATGATCTTCTAAACCATTCTAAATCTGATTGGGGCAGAGCAAACTTGTTATTGTTCAATGCCTCAAAAACTCAATTCCTCCATCTATCAACTCAACACAACTTTCCACACAACTATCCCCTCTTCTTCAATGACACTCAACTGTCCCTCTCTTCTACACTGAACATCCTCGGTCTGTCCTTTACTTATAATCTGAACTGGAAACTTCGCATCTCATCTCTAGCTAAAAACAGCTTCTATGAAGTTGGGTGTTCTGAGACGTCTCCGCCAGTTTTTCTCACCCCCCCCAGCTGCTAACTCTATACAAGGGCCTTATCCGTCCATGTATGGAATATGTTTCACATGTCTGGGGGGGTTCCACTCATACTACTCTTCTAGACAGGGTGGAATCAAAAGCTTTTCGCGTCATGAACTCCTCTCCTGTAACTGATTGTCTTCAGCCTCTCTCTCACCGCCGCAATGTTGCATATCTGGCTGTCTTCTACCGCTATTTTCATGCTAACTGCTCTTCTGATCTTGCTAACTGCATGCCTCCCTCCTCCCGCGGCCTCGCTGCACAAGATTTTCTTCTTTCTCTCACCCATATTCTGTCCACCTCTCTAATGCAAGAGTTAACCAGTATTCTCAATCATTCATCCCTTTCTCTGGTAAACTCTGGAATTCTCGGCATTCTTCTGTATTTCCACCTTCTTATGACTTGAATTCTTTCAAGAGGGAGGTTTCAAGACACTTATTCATCAATTTTTGACCACTGCTTTGACCCTTTTATGGGACTGGCATTTCAGTGGGCATATTTTTTTTATTGGATTTTTGTTGCCCTTGGCCAATATCCTTCCTACATAAAAAAAAAAAAAAGAAGGCCCAAAGTAATATAAAAGTTAGACTTGGCGCTGGTCAGACCTCATCTAGACTACGCTGTGCAGTTCTGGTCCCCACATTACAGGAAAAATATAAGTATATTATAATCAATATAGAGGAGAATGCCTAAAAGGACACAGGGGATGAGGAGTATTCCTTACGATGCCAGACTGAAGCTGTTAAATTTACATTCTTTACAGAGACGTAGGTTAAGAGGGGACCTGATAGAAGTCTTTAAGAGGTATAAGGGTTATAACAAGGGGAATGTAAGCAAAATTCATAGGATCAGCAATCAGGATAGAACAAAAAATAAAGGATTGAAGCTTGAAAAATTTAGGTTTAAGAAAGAGATACGAAGAAATTGGTTCTCAAATTGAGTGGTAGATGAGTGGAACGGACTCAGTAAAGACGTTGTAAAAGATGTTGTTAGTGCTAAGACATTAGGGAGCTTTAAGAGAAGATTAGACGGGTTTATGGATGGGGATGATAGGTGGAAATAGATAGGTATATTTCATACAGGGACTGCCACGTGTAAGCCTGGTCACTTCTTGCAGCTTCCCTTATTTCTTACGTTCTTATGTTCTTATGCTTCAAACAATCTCAGCTCTTTCTTATGCACAAGTAATCTGGCCTCCAAAGAAATAATCAGTGCTCATCTAGTCCCCTTTGTTTCATGAAAAGATGTTTTTAAAGTAGTGTTTTATTCAAATAGAGACCGTGTGGGAGGTTGGTGTGGGCGGGTGTCTGTATGTGTGCATGTGTGTCGCACCCACCCTCTCTTTCCCATCCCACCTTAAGGGGATAAGTGAGTCATTACCGGTCGTACGCCTCCAGAGTAGTCTCCCAGTAAGTATAGTTGTGAATTACTAACTGACTCATCTCCTGTGTGAGAGTACAAGTTGAGCTGGTGCAGTGAGCGGTGACTGACCCTCCTGTGTTTTTGTGGGCACTTTTTTCTGTAGTTTCTGGTGTTTCTTGTTAGTTACCCTGTTTGTCTTAAATGCTACTGTGGGCTGATGTAGTTAAGCTGCAGAGGATCTAAGTAATTAGCAGCATATTAAACTTTACTCCCTACCCAGGTCATGACAATGTCTGTCACCTACGCGGCAGTAAACGATACTACCCGGCTTGAGA
The DNA here is from genome assembly GCF_035594125.1 of Scylla paramamosain. Lineage (NCBI taxonomy): Eukaryota > Metazoa > Arthropoda > Malacostraca > Decapoda > Portunidae > Scylla > Scylla paramamosain. The sequence goes on along the minus strand of NC_087166.1, from coordinate 17,529,346 downwards.
CTATAACACTCTGTTGGACAGTGGAAGGACTGTCACGGTGGGCAGAAGCCCAACAGGGTATTATACCTCGACCATGTACGTGTTATCTTATGTAAACTTTTTCCTAGAGGTGGTCGTCGATTCTTCTACAGCTGTTGATGTTAAGTGCTGTTTGGAGTATTTCCGTTGTTTGTGGGTCGGTAAAACAGTCTGGCGACCTCAGCTTAGTGTGACCTGGAGTTACGACTGTTGTGAATAGGGTGCAGGAGTCACAAGGGACCCTGTACACCTGTCTGTGAGCCCTGCACTGAGTCCACGTAGGAGGAGGCTCAGGGAAGCTAGTCCAGGTGCGGCAGCTTGGTAAACAGCCTGGGAATTGTGGTCTTACCACTCCATACCCAGAGAAGTGACTCCTCGGCTGCGTGTGTGTGCAGGCCGAGCTCGTGCATAGTGAGCGGTGAATGACCCTCTTGTGGGGTCTTGGACACTTATTTTTAGTAGTTTCTCATGTCTCTTGTTAGTGAGCTTGGTTTGTCTTAAATGCTATTGCTTCGTGATGCAGTTCAGCCACAGAGGTCTTCCATAATTAGCTGTGTAGTGAACTTTACTCCCTCCTCAGGACCTGACAAGGCCTGCTGTCCAGGAGACAGCAAATGACACTGCTGAGGTTGAGGTTATAACACGGTATTAGATAGTGGGTGGATTCGTTACTGAGGGCAGAAGTCCGACGGAGTTTTATACTTCAACCATATAAGTGTTATTCCATGTTGTAACTGTCTTTCCTAGATGTAGTTGTCAATGGACAATCCTTTCACAGGTGCGGGTGTTAATTGTTGTTAGAGTATTTCCCTTGTCTGTAGGTCGGTAAAACAGACTGGCAACCTCAATTAGTGTAACCTGGAGTTACAACCTGTTGTGAAAAGGGTGCAGGAGTCACAAGGGACCCTGCACACCCATATATGAACCCTGCACTGAGTCCACGCAAGAGGTGATACAGGGAAGCCAGGTACGGCAGCTTTGTGAAGGGGCTGGGAATTGTTGTTATAATACCTTCTAGTTGCAATTCCTTCCCAGTCTCCACCAAACAACCCTGCCTGCCTTAGTAAGTCTGTCTCTTGTAAGCTGTGGACAGTGACGCTCTTCTGCTCTGCTACTAGGGAGAGGGGTACAAGAGAGGGGGATTCGGTGGCAACATACACATATGCAACCGCCCGCCTCACTAGCCACCCATCTCTCAGTGTGGGCTAGCATGAATGAAACACTTCACTTCTGACAATTCCAATGACTAAACTATGAGGCCTGCATCGACACTGATTACTTTATCGTCAAGAGCAACTCTTCTACCATAAACTATGTGAGACTCAATGAAAAGGAGAAATTAAAAAGAGTGTATATTGATTAGGGAAGACAGTCTCTGTGTGCGGGAATTCTTAGTGTAATCTCTTGGCAGTGAGCGACCACTCTTATTCATATGCCTGGCGTTCGTACTCCCAATCTCTTCTCACTTCATTCTACCCCATATTGTGCTCCCACTTCTTTCATTCATTGGTTCTTACTTCTTCTCTTCGTCTACATCACTGCTCTCATTTATATATATATATATATATATATATATATATATATATATATATATATATATATATATATATATATATATATATATATATATATATATATATATATATATATATATATATATATATATATATATATATATATATATATATATATATATATATATATATATATATATATATATATATATATATATATATATATATATATATATATATATATATATATATATATATATATATATATATATATATATATATATATATATATATATATATATATATATATATATATATATATATATATATATATATATATATATATATATATATATATATATATATATATATATATATATATATATATATATATATATATATATATATATATATATATATATATATATATATATATATATATATATATATATATATATATATATATATATATATATATATATATATATATATATATATATATATATATATATATATATATATATATATATATATATATATATATATATATATATATATATATATATATATATATATATATATATATATATATATATATATATAGGCAGTAGGCACCTGCCGAAACGATAATTACTCCCAGTGAGGACTAAAGCAATGCATCAAAGGGTGTTGTGAACCTATCATTAAATCCAGGTGTAACCTCACTGAACGTTTCCCTTTGTGTGGGACATCACAGCCTGACCTCAAAAGACAACTCTCTTCCTCCACACAAAACTACAAGCACCTTATAACACACACACACACTTCACTCAAAAATTTAATATTATCATGGCGAATCCTACACCAACCTACAAGCACCTTATAACACACACACTTCACTCAAAAATTTAAAATTATCATGGCGAATCCTACACCAACCTCGGAGTCCCCATTTGGGGAGGGAACCACAAATGTCCCCAGGTCGGACTGCTCTTCTCATAACGGCCTTAAGTGTCTTGACACCCACCTCAACTTTTTTTTTTCATTACTTTCTGCAACATTCGCGGTCTTAAATCAAATTTTCAATCTGTAGAACACAACCTCTCCTCTTCTAAACCTCATCTTTTCTTCACTGAAACACAGGTGTCTGAAGCAACTGACAGTAGCCCCTTTTTTGTTCCCTCCTTCTTTTTCTATTCTCATTTTCAGTCCAAACCTGGATATTCCATTTATGTTTGCAACAACTTAAACTGCTCTCGTGCCCACGCTCTTGAATCTTCCGAGTTTCCACCATCTGGCTATAACTACAGAGTCACTCTCAAACTAAATTTATCAGTGCTGTATACCTCTCACATAACTCTTCTGACTATAAGAAATTCTTTGACTATTTAGCTTCCAAAGTGGAGCACATTCTGGCTCTCTTTCCTTTTACAGAGATCTACATTCTCGGAGATTTCAATGTTCACAACCAGCTTTGGCTTTGCTCTCCCTTCACTGACTATCCTGGTGAAATAGCTTTCAACTTTGCTATCCTCCACAACCTAGACCAATTTGTTGCAACATCCTACTCATATTCCTGACCGTTTTGGAGATACGCCCAATATTCTTGACCTTTTCCTGACCTCTAATCCTTCTGCTTAGGCTGTCACCCTGTTTTCTCTGTTGGGCTCCTCCGATCACAATCTCATATCTGTATCTTGTCCTATCGCTCCAATCCCTTAGGATCGTAGGTGCCTCTGGTGTTTTGTCTCTTCTAGTTCGGAGGACCTGAGAAGGTATTTTGCTGATTTTCCTTGGTATGACTACTGCTTCCGTGTCAGAGACCCATCTTTGTGTGCTGAGCGCATAACATAGCAGTGCAGTGGTTCTCAAACTATGGGTCGCGACCCAAAGTTGGGTCGCGAGATCAATTTTGATGGGTCGTAGGGACACAGGAACATTATCATACTTTCAGTGTTTTAGTGTATTTCAGTTACTTAATTCAATTATTCTTCTTTAACCACAAATTACTTTTTTGCTATGTATGTTCATCTTTCCCCCACCTCCCTTCTCCTGGGCCCCACGTAATGGTGTCTCTGACAGGAATGACTCCTGTGTCAAACGCGTATATTTTGTGGATGAAAAGCAGTACCATAGATTCTATTAATTTAGTTTTGTGAAAAGGAAAAACAGTGCCATGGATCCCACTAGTTTAGTTTTGTGAATGAAAAGCTGTACACATTATCTATTTTTTTTTTCCAAAATAAAGTGTATATATCATTGTACATTTTCTTTCTCTTTACTTTACTCTGGGTCACGAAGGAATGAAATGTTCCAAATAGGGCCGCTCATGAAAAAGTTTGAGAACCACTGTGATAGTGTCTGGCATGGAGGCCTATATTCCTCACTTTTTTTCTCGACCTAAACCTTCCAAACCTTGGTTTAACACAGCTTATTCTCATACTATACATGATTGAGAGGTGGCCCACAAAATGTACTGAAGCCTTCCATTTTCAGAATCCCCTGCACTTTATATTTCTGCCCGGTACCAATCCAAGTCTCTTCTCCAACTAGCCAAAAACTCCTTCATTAACAGAAAATGTCAAAATCTTTCAAGATCTAACTCCCCTCGTGACTTCTGGCATCTAGCCAAAAATATCTAAAATAACTTTTCTTCTTCTTTCCCATCCTTTATTTCAACCAGATGGCACGACTGCTATCACATCTATCTCTAAACCTGAACTCTTCGCTCAAACCTTTGCTAAAGACTCTCCCTTGGACGGTTCAGGGCTTGTTCCTCACTCTCCTCCACTCTCTGACTACTTCATACCATCTATTAGAATTCTTCGCAGTGATGTTTTCCATGCTCTCGCTGATCTAAACCCTCAGAAAGCGGACCTTATGGGGTCCCTCCTATTGTTCTCCAAAACTGTGCCTTCGTGGTTTCACCTTGCCTAGCCAAAGTTTCAACTCTGTCATCATCTACCTTTCCTTCTTGCTGGAAGTTTGTCTCCATTCAGTGTGTTCCTAAAAAGGGTGACCGTTCTAATCCCTCAAACTACCGTCTTATTGCTTTAATTTCCTGTTTAAAGTTTTTTTAATCTGTCCTACACAGAAAGATTCTTAAATATCTACCACTTCACTACCTTCTATCTGATCGCCATTATGGATTCCATCAGGGCCGATCTACTGGTGATCATCTGGCTTTCCTTACTGAGTCTTGGTCATTCTCTTTTAGATATTTTGGTGAAACTTTTGCTGTTGCCTTGGACATATCAAAAGCTTTTGATAGAGTCTGGCACAAACCTCATATGGGTTCTATCCTTCTCTCTGTAGATTCACCTCAAGTTTCCTTTCTGACCATTCTATTGCTCCTGTGATAGACGGTCACTGTTCTTCTTCTAAATCTATTAATAGTGGCGTTTCTCAGGGTTCTGTCCTGTCAGCCACTGTTTTTTTTTATTTTTCATCAATAACCTTCTAAACCAAACTTCTTCTTCTATTCACTCCTACGATAATGATACCACCCTGCGCATTTCCATGTCTTTTAATAAACGTCCAACTCTTCAGGAAGTAAACATTTCAAGCAGGGAAGCCACAGAACTCCTGACTTCTGATCTTTTAAAATTTCTGATTGGGGCAGAGCAAACTTGGTATTGTTCGATGCCTCAAAAACTCACTTTCTCCATCCATCAACTCGACACAAACTTCCAGATAACTATCTCCTCTTCTTCAATGACACTCAACTGTCACCCTCTTCTACACTGAACTTCCTCGGTCTGTCCTTTACATATAATCTGAACTGGAAACATCACATGTTATCTCTAGCTTAAACAGCCTCTGTGAATTTAGGTGTTCTGAGACATCTCCGCCAGACTCACTCCCTCCAGCTGCTAACTTTGTAGAAGTGCCTCATCCGTCCATGTATGGAGTATGTTTTACATGTCTGAGGGGGTTCCACTCATACTTTTCTTCTAGACAGGCTGGAATGAAAAGCTTTTTGCTCATCAACTCCTCTAACTGACTGTCTTCTGCCTCTCTCTCTCATCGCCGTAATGTTGCATCTCTAGCTGTCTTCTATTGGTATTTTCATGCTACTTGCTAACTGATAACACTTTCCTATGACTTGATTTCCTTCAACAGGAAGGTTTCAAGACACTTATCCTTCAATTTTTTACTATCGCTTTGGACCCTTTTCTGTGACAGGCATCTCAATGGACTTTTTTTTTTTTATTAGATATTTGTTGCCCTTGGCCAGTGTACCTCCTACATGAAAAAAAATAAATAAATAAAAATAAAACGCCCTGGCTCTCCTTACTTTCTTTCCCTTTATCGTGCGCGTCTTTCCCCTGGCCTGCCTCAACACTGCCTGAACAAAGAAAGAGTTACCTGCGCTCAGGTTACCTGCGCGACGGTTAAGTCACATGACAGAGGGCGAGGGGATGAAACGAGGGAGGGACGAGGGAGCGGCAGCCGGCAAAATACACACCTGCCATCCTCACAGAACCTCATTCTAAAAAGAATACTGTCATGCAAAAACCACCATAAACTAATTACATAATCTGGACAAGACCTGTTCACCCTATATACTAGGTCACCTCCTTAAGTATATAATAAATCAGACTCAACATGAACGAACAAGAGGAAATAAGGAAATTTAATAAAGAAAGAGGACTAAGTAGGCACGTAGGGTTGAAAGTAAACCAGAAGAAAGCGGACAGGCACTTCTTGCGCCTCAGGCATCTTCTATATTCTCTGGCTCTCTCTTTTCTCTTTCTCCTTCCCACTATCTTAATATTGCGCCACTCAACAATATTCCTCTCTCTCACTCTCTCTATCTCTCTCTCTGTCATATATATATATATATATATATATATATATATATATATATATATATATATATATATATATATATATATATATATATATATATATATATATATATATATATATATATATATATATATATATATATATATATATATATATATATATATATATATATATATATATATATATATATATATATATATATATATATATATATATATATATATATATATATATATATATATATATATATATATATATATATATATATATATATATATATATATATATATATATATATATATATATATATATATATATATATATATATATATATATTTTTTTTTTTTTATATAGGAAGGACACTGGCCAAGGGCAACAAAAATCTAATAAAAACAATGCCCACTGAAATGCCAGTCCCATAAAAGGGTCAAAGCAATGGTCAAAAATTGATGAATAAGTGTCTTGAAACCTCCCTCTGGAAGGAATTCAAGTCATAGGAAGGTGGAAATACAGAAGCAGGCAGGGAGTTCCACAGTTTACTAGAGAAAGGGATGAATGATTGAGAATACTGGTTAACTCTTGCGTTAGAGGTGGACAGAATAGGGGTGAGAGAAAGAAGAAAGTCTTGTGCAGCGAGGCCGCGGAAGGAGGGGAAGCATGCAGTTAGCAAGATCAGAAGAGCAGTTAGCATGAAAGTAGCGGTAGAAGACAGCTAGGTATGCAACACTGCGGCGGTGGGAGAGAGGCTGTAGACAGTCAGTTAGAAGAGAAGAGTTGATGAGACGAAAAGCTTTTGATTCCACCCTGTTTAAAAGAGAAGTATGAGTGGAACCCCCCCCCAGACATGTGAAGCATACTCCATACATGGACGGATAAGGCCCTTGTACAGAGTTAGCAGCTGGGGGGGGGGTGAGAAAAACTGGCGGAGACGTATCAGAAGACCTAACTTCTTAGAAGCTGTTTTAGCTAGAGATGAGATGTGAAGTTTCCAGTTCAGATTATAAGTAAAGGACAGACCGAAGATGTTCAGTGTAGAAGAGGTGGACTTTTGAGTGTCATTGAAGAAGAGGGGATAGTTGTCTGGTAGGTTGTGTCGAGTTGACAGATGGAGGAATTGAGTTTTTGAGGCATTGAACAATACCAAGTTTGCTCTGCCTCAATCAGAAATTTTAGAAATATCAGAAGTCAAGCGTTCTGTGGCTTCCCTGCGTGATATGTTTACCTCCTGCAGGGTGGTATCATCAGCGTAGGAGTGGATAGGACGAGAATTTTGGTTTAGAAGATCATTAATGAATAATAAGAAGAGAGTGGGTGACAGGACAGAACCCTGAGGAACACCACTGTTAATAGATTTAGGAGAAGAACAGTGACCGTCTACCACAGCAGCAATAGAACGGTCAGAAAGGAAACTTGAGATGAAGTTACAGAGAGAAGGATAGAAACCGTAGGAGGGTAGTTTCGAAATCATATGTCTAAGGCAACAGCAAAAGTTTCACCAAAATCTCTAAAAGAGGATGACCAAGACTCAGTAAGGAAAGCCAGAAGATCACCAGTAGAGCGGCCTTGACGGAACCCATATCGGCGATCAGATAGAAGGTTGTGAAGTGATAGATGTTTAAATATCTTACTGTTGAGGATAGATCCAAAAACATTAGATAGGCAGGAAATTAAAGCAATAGGACGGTAGTTTGAGGGATTAGAATGGTCACCCTTTTCAGGAACAGGTTGAATGTAGGCAAACTTCCAACAAGAAGGAAAGGTAGATGTTGACAGACAGAGCTGAAAGAGATTGACTAGGCAAGGTGCAAGCACAGAGGCACAGTTTCGGAGAACAATAGGTCCCATCAGGTCCATAAGCCTTCCGAGGGTTTAGGCCAGCGAGGGCATGAAAAAAAAAAAAAATTGCGAAGAATTTTAATAGGTGGCATGAAGTAGTCAGAGGGTGAAGGAAAGGGAGGAACAAGCCCAGAATCGTTCAAGGTAGAGTTTTTAGCAAAGTTTTGAGCGAAGAGTTCAACTTTAGAAATAGATGTGATAGCAGTGGTGCCATCTGGTTGAAATAGAGGAGGGAAAGAAGAAGCAGCAAAGTTATTGAAGATTTTTTTGGCTACATGCCAGAAATCACGAGGGGAGTTAGATATTGAAAGGTTTTGACATTTTCTGTTAATAAAGGAGTTTTTGGCTAGTTGGAGAACAGACTTGGCATGGTTCCGGGCAGAAATATAAAGTGCATGAGAATTTGGTGATGGAAGGCTTAAGTACCTTTTGTGGGCCACCTCTCTATCATGTATAGCACGAGAACAAGCTGTGTTAAACCAAGGTTTAGAAGGTTTATGACGAGAAAAAGAGTGAGCAATGTACGCCTCCATGCCAGACACTATCACCTCTGTTATGCGCTCAACACACAAAGACGGGTCTTTGACACAGAAGGTCAGGTCCCCCCAATTAGCAGAGGCAAAACGCCAGAGGCACCTTCGCTTAGGGGGATCCTGAGGAGGGGTTGGAGCGATACAACAAGATAAAGATATGAGATTGTGATCGGAGGAGCCCAACGGAGAAGAAAGGGTGACAGCATAAGCAGAAGGATTAGAGGTCAGGAAAAGGTCAAGAATGTATCTCCAAGACGGTCAGGAATACGAGTAAGATGTTGCACCAATTGCTCTAGGTCATGGAGGATAGCAAAGTTGTAGGCTAGTTCACCAGAATAGTCAGTGAAGTGAGAGGAAAGCCAAAGCTGGTGGTGAACATTGAAGTTTCCAAGAATGGAGATCTCTGCAAAAGGGAAGAGTTTCAGAATGTGCTCCACTTTGGAAGTTAAGTAGTCAAAGAATTTCTTATAATCAGAGGAGTTAGGTGAGAGGTATACAGCACAGATAAATTTAGTATGAGAGTGACTCTGTAGTCGTAGCCAGATGGTGGAAAACTCGGAAGATTCAAGAGCGTGGGCACGAGAGCAGGTTAAGTCATTGCGCACATAGACGCAGCATCCAGCTTTGGATCGAAAATGAGGATAGAGAAAGTAGGAGGGAACAGAAAAGGGGCTACTGTCAATTGCCTCAGACACCTAAGTTTCAGTGAGGAAAAGGAGATGAGGTTTAGAAGAGGAGAGGTGGTGTTCTACAGATTGAAAATTAGATCCTAGACCCCGAATGTTGCAGAAGTTAATGAAGAAAAAGTTGAGGGGGGGGTGTCAAGACACTTAGGGTCGTCGACAGAAAGGTAGTCCAACCTGGGGACATTTATGGTCCCCTCCCCAGATGGGGCCTCTGAGGCTGGTGTAGGAGTCGCCATGATGATTTTAAAATTTTTGAGTGAAGGGTGTGTTTGTTATTAGGTGCTTGTAGTTTTGTGTGGAAGAAGAGAGTTGTCTTTAGAGGGCAGGCTGTGACTGCCCCCTTGTGTTGTGAGACACAAAGGGAAACGTTCAGTGAGGTCACAGCTGGGTTTAATGATAAGATCACAGCACCCCCTGAACAGTGCTTTAGACCTCACTGAGAGTAATTATCGTTTCGGCAGGTGTCTACTGCCTCCTTCTATATATATATATATATATATATATATATATATATATATATATATATATATATATATATATATATATATATATATATATATATATATATATATATATATATATATATATATATATATATATATATATATATATATATATATATATATATATATATATATATATATATATATATATATATATATATATATATATATATATATATATATATATATATATATATATATATATATATATATATAGATATATATAGGTCATGCTGAAAGTCAGGTCATGCTGAAATGAGTCAGGTCATGCTGAAATGAGAGAGGTGAGGTCGAGGAGAATAGATGAGGGAGTGGAGAGGATGGTAGGGGCCGAAATGAGGAGATTAGACGAGGTAAATGTAGATTAATTGTATAAATATTTCGTAAAGTTCATACAGGTCAGTTAGCAAATATCCCGTATAGGACAATAAGATCACAAAAAAATGACCCTAAATGGATGACTGCTAGGTTAAAACATTATTTAGGGGGTAAGAGAAGTATATATAAGAGATTAAGGGCAGGTGCAGAAGTTTTAAGGACACAATATAATGAATTAGTTAGAACAATCAGGAAGTTAACGAGGAAAGCTAAGGACAATTATGAATTAAAGGTAGCCAGCCAGGCGAAGACGGACCCCAAGAGATTTTATCAGGTATACAGGACGAAGAATAAGGATATTATAGGTCCATTAAAGGCAGCAGATGGGGGGCTGGTTAGTTCTGGGGAGGAGATTAGTAAACTTCTGAATGAGTATTTTTTAACTGTCTTCACCCAGGAAAACATGCAGGTAGTGAACAGGTGTTTAGAGTAGATGAGAATGAGAAGCTGACAGATATTACCTTAACTAGGGAGAGAGTGGAACAGGAGATAGGCTAAAAAAGTTCAAGACACCAGGACCAGATGAAATATATCCCAGAGTACTTAAGAAATGCAAAGAGATTATTAGTGAACCGTTAGTTTCTGTCTTTAGGAAATCACTGGAGTCGGGTGAGGTACCAGTAATGTGGAGGCAGGCTAATGTAGTACCCATCTTTAAAAAAGGAGATAAAACTTTAGCGTCTAATTATAGACCTGTCAGCTTAACTTCAGTTGTAGGTAAAATGTTAGTCAATAATAGCGAGGAAAATTAGGGAACATTTAGACAAACATAACTTGATAAATCAGTCACAGCATGGCTTCACGAGAGGGAAGTCTTGTCTGACAAACTTGTTAAGTTTTTACAGTAAGGTGTACGAGGCAGTAGATAATGGTGATAGTTACGATATCTGGACTTTAGTAAAGCATTTGACAAGGTACCCCATCAAAGGCTCCTGAGAATGGTTAGGGCACACGGGATAGATGGGAAGGTGTTAGGCTGGATAGGGTCATGGCTTAGTGACAGGCGACAGAGTGGTAATAAACGGCTCGAAATCCGAGTGGGGTCATGTAATTAGTGGGGTGCCACAGGGATCAGTATTAGGGCCATTGTTATTTCTAATATATATCAATGACTTGGATTAGTAGTGATGTTAGTAAATTTTCGGGTGACACAAAGATAGGTAGATTAATTAGGTGAATAGAATGAATGAATGGACGGATAGATGACAAATGCAATTTTAATATCATTAAATGCAAAGTGCTTAGCGTAGGTAGAGGAAACCCACACAATAGGTACACATTAAACAACCAAACTCTGCTAGGTACAGGGTACGAGAAAGATTTAGGAGTTATAGTTAGCTCTCAACTCCGTCTAGGGAAACAATGCATAGAAGCCAGAAACAGGGCAAATAGGGTACTAGGATTCATTTTTAGAAGTGTTAAAAATAGAAGGGCGGAAGTAATATTAAAGTTATACTTTGCGCTGGTCAGACCTCATCTAGACTACGCTTGCAGTTCTGGTCCCCACATTACAGGAAAGATATAGGTCTATTAGGATCAGTACAGAGGAGAATGACTAAAAGAAAAAGGGGATGAGGAATATTCCTTATGAGGCGAGGTTGAAGCTGTTAAATTTACATTCTTTAGAGAGACGTAGGTTAAGAGGGGACCTGATAGAAGTCTTTAAGTGGTATAAGGGTTATAACAATGGGGATATAGGCAAAATTCTTAGGATCAGCAACCAGGGTAGAACAAGAAATAACGGGTTCAAGCATGAAAAATTTAGGTTTAGGAAGGAGATAAGGAAAAAAATTGGTTCTCAAATAAAGTGGTAGATTAGTGGAACGGACTCAGTAATCATGTTGTTAGTGCTAGGACTCTAGAGAGCTTTTAGAGAAGATTAGACGAGTTTATGGATGGGGATAATAGATGGAAATAGGTAAGTATATTTCATACATGGACTGCCACGTCTAAGCCTGGTCGATATATATATATATATATATATATATATATATATATATATATATATATATATATATATATATATATATATATATATATATATATATATATATATATATATATATATATATATATATATATATATATATATATATGTATATATATATATATATATATATATATATATATATATATATATATATATATATATATATATATATATATATATATATATATATATATATATATATATATATATATATATATATATATATATATATATATATATATATATATAAACCTTTTTTAATGCTTTGTTTTTATTTACATTACCTTTTCTTCTGAAGCATCAGTATAAAAAGTGGACTCGTGAGCAGCAGCGTGTATCTGGGTAGGTGGGCTCCTCTTACTTTCGTGTGTCGCCTGTATAATGAGACAATGTAGATTAAAGTTCAAATCCAATTATATGTTTAATTAAGGTTGCCTGTGAAGAGAATCCAAAAATTGCAGTACTTATTGATACAACCCTACCTAGACCTGAAATAAAAAAAAAAAACAATAATTATGTTCAAAATATTTTCACATTATTTCAAAATATTAATATAAATAATTATATATATATATATATATATATATATATATATATATATATATATATATATATATATATATATATATATATATATATATATATATATATATATATACGAGGTGTGTCATTAAAGTTCCAGGACTGGTGTCCTAAAAGATGAATTTCAAACCCAAGCCACAAACCACCATATTTCCCCTTCAAAGTAATCCTTCTGGGGTATACAACTGCGCTCCCAACCCTCTACAGTCACTAATCTTTTTCTTACGTGCTTTTAAAATCATGTCCTCTGTTGCAGGTCGTTTAACAATGAGCGCTGAACAGCGAACAAACTTGAAGTTTTTGGTGCAGTTGGGGAAAACGCCGTCAGAAGCACTGGGTATGCTGCAAAAAGTGTACGGGGATGAGACAATGTCACGCTCACGTGTTTTTGAGTGGTGCAAGAGGTTCAAAGAGGGCCGGGAGGACGTGGAAGATGACCCCAGGAGTGGAAGACCCTCAACGAGCAGGAATGAGGCCAATGTTGAGCGTGTCAAGCAGATGGTGCGTGACGATCGTCGGTTGACTGTTCGAAAGATCGCAGATGAGCTTGGCATGAACCACAACAGCGTGTGGAAGATTATCACTGAAGATCTGGGCATGCGGAAAGTCTGTGCGAAGATGGTGCCGAGACTCCTGAACGATGACCAGAAGGGACGACGCATGCAGGTGTGTCAGGACATCCTCGAGCGTCTGGAAACTGAACCAGACTTGCTCAGGAGAGTCATCACCGGCGATGAGTCCTGGGTATTTGAGTACGACCCGGAGACCAAACGCCAGAGCCTTCAATGGAAGAGTCCGGCGTCGCCACGGCCGAAGAAAGCAAGGCAGTCCAGGTCCAGCTTCAAGGTCATGTTGATCGCTTTCTTCGATGTGAGGGGCATCGTCCACTGCGAGTTCTTGCCACAGGGCCAGACAGTCAACCAACATGTGTACAAAGAAGTACTGCGGCGTCTGCTTCGTGCAGTGCGCGAGAAGAGGCGGGAGTTGTGGCAGGGCAACTCGTGGCTGCTTCACCACGACAATGCGCCTGCTCACAATGCCCTGAGCATCAGAGAGTTCTTGGCCAAGAAGAACATCGCCGTGCTGGAGCAACCGCCCTACTCACCTGACCTCGCTCCGTGCGACTTCTTCCTCTTCCCCAAGCTCAAGGAGGTCATGAAGGGGACCCGTTTTGATGATGCGGACGACATCAAAAAGGCCGTGACGACGGAGCTGAGGAGCATCCCGCAAGAATCCTTCCAGCAGTGCATGCAAGCCTGGCAGAGAAGGATGGACAAGTGCATGCGGTGCCAGGGGGATTACTTCGAAGGAGATAACCTATAGTTTGTAGCCTGGATGTGAAATAAAACTTGTGTGGCACCAGTCCTGGAACTTTAATGACACACCTCGTATATATATATATATAAACCTTTTTTAATGCTTTGTTTTTATTTACATTACCTTTTCTTCTGAAGCATCAGTATAAAAAGTGGACTCGTGAGCAGCAGCGTGTATCTGGGTAGGTGGGCTCCTCTTACTTTCGTGTGTCGCCTGTATAATGAGACAATGTAGATTAAAGTTCAAATCCAATTATATGTTTAATTAAGGTTGCCTGTGAAGAGAATCCAAAAATTGCAGTACTTATTGATACAACCCTACCTAGACCTGAAATAAAAAAAAAAAAACAATAATTATGTTCAAAATATTTTCACATTATTTCAAAATATTAATATAAATAAATGTTCATAAGGAAGTTACACATCCTCTGTTTTAGCTGACATGTCTGTCGGGTGTTCGTTGTTGCTACATTTTCCCAAGACTCGTCGTAATATTGGTAACTATAAAATAGGAAAACACGTAATAAGGGCTCACCTTCATGTCAAACTGAAAACAATGAATAGTGAATACAGCAACATAACAGTATTGAACAAAGCGGTGCGACTATCTAACTGTGTGTATGAGATGATCGATAGGGTGTGTATTATTGTCTCGAACAGTCGACTACTGTTCCGTTATTGACTTGTATCGCCACTCTCGTTCAGAATTGAGACAGCCTTGGTCTTCGTTAGTAAACTCGCCTCCTAGCTTTTGCCTACACCTCTAACTGTAGCTATTATAGGATGCACAAGAAATACAAACTTAAAATGGCGGATTTTATATTATCATCTTCAAGACTGTTAAAAGCGGAAGTCCGCGACGTAGTACTAAAAATACATTTGGTACTGGTAAGATCTCATCTAGATTATACTGGGGAAGGAAATAAAGAGAGAGAGGGATGGATGGGAACAGGGGATTATGAGAAAGAAGAGTGGATGGAACAGGGGATTATGAGAAAGAAGAGAGAATGGAGTTCTATGCAGTGATTGGCAAGGTGGAGGTGGAAGTTTTGGAAAAGGCATTGTGATCGTGATGAATGAGAAAATAGACGAGGAAACAACAGCATCTAATATGACAAAGAAAACAGGTGGACAACAATGAGTATTAATAAATAGAGGAACAGCTAGGAATGAAAGTGATAGCGAGTTTAAGTTATAGTGAAACTCCAAGCGCAAAAAGAATTACTACAGAAATGTTAAATTATGAAGTTGAAACACCAGTAGAGTGGATGCTTTTTTTCATATGAACTAGTATGAAAGCAAAGGAAAATACGAGATAAGTGGGGGAACGCAGTTTTGTACTAATATATAATTATATATATATATATATATATATATATATATATATATATATATATATATATATATATATATATATATATATATATATATATATATATATATATATATATATATATATATATGATGATAAAGGTTGTACAAATAAGTGTTATAGTTTTAGTTGGGGGAAATTTATTTAGTGTGTCGGAGAAAAAGAAAATCTAAGGGTGCGACAACATGGTGGAACACTGTTCATCGGAAAAAACATTGTCACCAGATAGCAAAAGGTTATGGAATTGCACCAGCAGAACCTGCTGCCTATGGAACGTCAAACCAGGAGTTTAAAAAGTCAAAAATATTTATGTAGTGGCAATTATCTATGCGCATGTATATTGTAAAGTCTGATTCATAAAGATATCGCAGTTCATGTAAAATCGTTGTATGGTTCCCATTTTAATTTCGTCTGTGCAACAAGTCCTTTCACTTTTTTTTTTTTTCACCTTGTCCTCACACAGTGTAACAGTTATTATGCTGCATAATACTATTTTATGTTACTATGCACCAAAGTAGTAATGTTGTACAGCACTAGACGCTGATAACAAAATTATCACTAAGCGTAGTACTCTTAAATCTAAAGAAAGTGACAACAATAATTACCTTCCTCCCTGTGAAGGAAGTAGAAATTATGGTATACAACATCTGGTAGCATTGTTTGTTGCCTCAATTTCTTCGATTCTGCTGTTATGATGACATTCTGTTACGCAGTATTATATAGTAACAGTGTTTGTCTGATGAACATTCTTCGACATGTAGACAAATCTTAAGGGTGAGTTCTGACTAGGTTGACGGAAGTGACTGAGATGTAGATCAGTGAGAAAGAAAGAAGATTCAGGAAAGGGAAAGGTTGTGTGGATTAGATTTTTACAAATAGAATGATAATAGAAGAGTACCTGGCAAAGGGTGAAAGATTAAAAGCAACATTCATGAACCTAATCCTAAAGAGAGCATTATGGTCGAATAACAGGTGAGAGGAAGCGTTTTGAGAAGCCCTTTAATTTCAGGTTGCAGAAGGGCAGTTATTGGAATTGATTAAGATTTTCTTTAGGTAACGTAGAGTATACGGTAGAGTGAATAGAGTTTTGCAGTAGAGAGTGAGACAGGAATGTTTCACGTCTGTACGGTTATCTAAAGAAGATGAAAACTACGTAAGAAATATTGATGCAAGGCTGAAATGAAATAGAGGTGGATGTAGGATATATATATATATATATATATATATATATATATATATATATATATATATATATATATATATATATATATATATATATATATATATATATATATATATATATATATATATATATATATATATATATCATCAATGACCTTGTAAACCAAACTTCTTGTCCTATCCACTCCTACGCTGATGATAACACCCTGCACTTTTCAACGTTTTTTCATAGACGTTCAACACAGAAATTAAACATTTCACGCAGGGAAGCCACATAACTCTCTCTTCCTATTATTCCTATTATTCCTACTCTCTTCCTATTATTCATCAATAATTTTCTAAAATAAAGTTCTTGTCCTATCCACTCCTGCACTGCTGACGCCACCCTCCCCATTGAGGCGTCTTTTCATAGACGTCCAGTGCCTTCAGGAAGTAAACAGTTCACGCAAGGAAACCACACAACGCTTGACTTCTGATGTTTCTAAAATTTCTAATTGGGGCAGATCAAACTTGTTATTGTTCAATGCCTTAAAAACTCAATTCCTCCATATGTCAAATCAACACATCCTTCCAGACAACTCTCCACTCTTGAATGACACTCAATTGTCGCCCTCTTCTACACTGAACATCTTCGCTCTGTCCTTTACTTATAATCTTACACCAGGAGGAGGCAGTAAGACACCTGCCGAAACGATAATTACTCCCAGTGAGGTCTAAGGCACTGTTCAGGAGGTGCTGTGAACTTATCATTAAACCCAGCTGTGACCTCACTGAACGTTTCCCTTTGTGTCTCACAACACAAGGGGGCAGTCACAGCCTGCCCTCTAAAAACAACTCTCTTCCTCCACACAAAACTCCAAGCACCTAATAACAAACACACCCTTCACTCAAAAATTTTAAAATCATCATGGCGACTCCTACACCAGCCTCGGAGTCCCCATCTGGGGAGGGGACCATAAATATCCCCAGGTCGGACTGCCTTTCTGTCGACGACCCTAAGTGTCTTGACAACCCCCCTCAACTCTTTCTTCATTAACTTCTGCAACATTCGCTGTCTAAGATCTAGTTTTCAACCTGTAGAACACACCCTCTCCTCTTCTAAACCTCATCTTTTCCTCACTGAAACTTAGGTGTCTGAGGCAA
Organism: Scylla paramamosain; assembly: GCF_035594125.1. NCBI lineage: Eukaryota > Metazoa > Arthropoda > Malacostraca > Decapoda > Portunidae > Scylla > Scylla paramamosain. Next base: position 17,511,502 of record NC_087166.1, on the reverse strand, counting down.
CTGACAGTAGCCCCTTTTCTGTTCCCTCCTACTTTCTCTATCCTCATTTTCGATCCAAAGCTGGATGCTGCGTTTATGTGCGCAATGACTTAACCTGCTCTCGTGCCCACGCTCTTGAATCTTCCGAGTTTTCCACCATCTGGCTACGACTACAGAATCACTCTCATACTAAATTTATCTGTGCTGTATACCTCTCACCTAACTCCTCTGACTATAAGAAATTCTTTGACTACTTAACTTCCAAAGTGGAGCACATTCTGACCCTCTTCCCTTTTGCAGAGATCTCCATTCTTGGAGACTTCAATGTTCACCACCAGCTTTGGCTTTCCTCTCCCTTCACTGACTATTCTGGTGAACTAGCCTACAATTTTGCTATCCTCCATGATCTAGAGCAATTGGTGTAACACCCTACTCGTATTCCTGACCGTCTTGGAGATACGCCCAACATTCTTGACCTTTTCCTGACCTCTAATCCTTCTGCTTATGCTGTCAACCTTTCTTCTCTGTTGGGCTCCTCCGATCACAATCTCATATCTTTATCTTGTCCTATCACTCCAATCCCTCCTCAGGATCCCCCTAAGCGAAGGTGCCTCTGGCGTTTTGCGTCTGCTAGTTGGGGGGACCTGAGGAGGTATTTTGCTGATTTTCCTTGGAATGACTACTGCTTCCGTGTCAGAGACCCCTCTTTGTGTGCTGAGCGCATAACAGAGGTGATAGTGTCTGGCATGGAGGCATACATTCCTCACTCTTTTTCTCGTCCTAAACCTTCTAAACCTTGGTTTAACACAGCATGTTCTAGTGCTATACATGATAGAGAGGTGGCCCACAAAAGGCACTTAAGCCTTCCATCACCAGAATCTCATGCACTTTATATTGCTGCCCGGAACCATGCCAAGTCTGTTCTCCAACTAGCCAAAAACTCCTTCATTAACAGAAATTGTCAAAACCTTTCAAGATCTAACTCCCCTTGTGATTTCTGGCATCTAGCTTCTTTCCCTCCTCTATTTCAACCAGATGGCACCACTGCTATCACATCTATTTCTAAAGCTGAAGTCTTTGCTCAAACCTTTGCTAAAAACTCTACCTTGGACGATTCTGGGCTTGTTCCTCCCTCTCCTCCACCCTCTGACTACTTCATGTCACCTATTAAAATTCTTCGCAATGATGTTTTCCATGCCCTCGCTGGCCTAAACCCTCGGAAGGCTTATGGACCTGATGGGGTCCCTCCTATTGTTCTCCGAAACTGTGCATCCGTGCTTGCACCTTGCCTAGTCAAACTCTTTCAGTTCTGTCTGTCAACATCTACCTTTCCTTCTTGCTGGAAGTTTGCCTACATTCAACCTGTTCCTAAAAAGGGTGACCGTTCTAATTCCTTAAACTACCGTCCTATTGCTTTAATTTCCTGCCTATCTAAAATTTTTGAATCTATCCTCAACAGGAAGATTCTTAAACATCTATCACTTCACAACCTTCTATCTGATTGCCAGTATGGGTTCCGTCAAGGCCGCTCTACTGGTGATCTTCTGGCTTTCCTTACTGAGTCTTGGTCCACCAAGGACCAAGACTCCTTGGTGAAACTTTTGCTGTTGCCTTGGACATATGAAAAGCTTTTGATGGTCTGGCACAAAGCTTTGATTTCCAAACTACCCTCCTACGGTTTCTATCTTCTCTCTGTAACTTCATCTCAAGTTTCCTTTCTGACCGTTCTATTGCTGCTGTGGTAGACGGTCACTGTTCTGCTCCTAAATCCATTAACAGTAGTGTTCCTCAGGGTTCTGTCCTGTCACCCACTCTCTTCTTATTATTCATTAATGATCTTCTAAACCAAACTTCTTGTCCTATCCACTCCTACGCTGATGATACCACCCTGCACTTTTCCACGTCTTTTCATAGACGTCCAACCCTTCAGGAGGTAAACATATCACGCAGGGAAGCCACAGAACGCCTGACTTCTGATCTTTCTAAAATTTCTAATTGGGGCAGAGCAAACTTGGTATTGTTCAATGCCTCAAAAACTCAATTCCTCCATCTATCAACTCGACACAACCTTCCAGACAACTATCCCCTCTTCTTCAATGACACTCAACTGCCCCCCTCTTCTACACTGAACATCTTCGGTCTGTCCTTTACTTATAATCTGAACTGGAAACTTCACATCTCATCTCTAGCTAAAACAGCTTCTATGAAGTTAGGTGTTCTGAGACGTCTCCGTTAGTTTTTCTCACCCCCCAGCTGCTCTGTACAAGGGCCTTATCCGTCCATGTATGGAGTATGCTTCACATGTCTGGGGGGTTCCACTCATACTGCTCTTCTAGACAGGGTGGAATCAAAAGCTTTTCGTCTCATCAACTCCTCTCCTCTAACTGACTGTCTTCAGCCTCCCTCTCACCGCCGCAATGTTGCATATCTAGCTGTCTTCTACCGCTATTTTCATGCTAACTGCTCTTCTGATCTTGCTAACTGCATGCTTCCCCTCCTTCCGCGGCCTCGCTGCACAAGACTTTCTTCTTTCTCTCACCCCTATTCTGTCCACCTCTCTAACGCAAGAGTTAACCAGTATTCTCAATCATTCATCCCTTTCTCTGGTAAACTCTGGAACTCCCTGCCTGCTTCTGTATTTCCACCTTCCTATGACTTGAATTCCTTCAAGAGGGAGGTTTCAAGACACTTATTCATCAATTTTTGACCACTGCTTTGACCCTCTTATGGGACTGGCATTTCAGTGGGCATTTTTTTATTAGATTTTTGTTGCCCTTGGCCAGTGTCCTTCCTACATAAAAAAAAAAAAAAATCTGAATTGGAAACTTCACATCTCATCTCTAGCTAAAACAGCTTCTATGAAGTTAGGTGTTCTGAGACGTCTCCGCCAGTTTTTCTCACCCTCCTAGCTGCTAACTCAGCCTCTCTTTCATCGCTTCAATGTTGCATCTCTAGCTGTCTTATACCACTATTTTCATGCTAACTGCTCTTCTGATCTTCCTAATTGCATGCCTGTCCTCCTCCTGCGGCATCGCTGCACAAGACTTTTTTCTTTCTCTCACTCCTATTCTGTCCACCTGTCTAATGCACGAGTTACACAGTATTCTCAATGATTCATCCCCTTCTCTGGTAAACTCTGGAACTCTCTGCCTGCTTCTGTATTTCCATCTTCCTATGACGTTAATTCCTTTAAGAGGAGGGTTTAAAGACACTTATCCTTCAATCTTTGACTACCGCTTTGGACCCTTTTTTGGGATTGGCATCTCAGTGGGCTTTTTTTTTTTTTGATTTGATTTTTGTTGCCCCTTGGCCAGTGTGTCTCCTGCATAAAAAAAAAAAACTGGGTCTCCTCAACGCGCCTCAGGCATCTTCTGTATTCTCTCTCTCTCTCTCTCTCTCTCTCTCTCTCTCTCTCTCTCTCTCTCTCTCTCTCTCTCTCTCTCTCTCTCTCTCTCTCTCTCTCTCTCTCTCTCTCTCTCTCTCTCTCTCTCTCTCTCTCTCTCTCTCTCTCTCTCTCTCTCTCTCTCTCTCTCTCCTTCTATATATATATATATATATATATATATATATATATATATATATATATATATATATATATATATATATATATATATATATATATATATATATATATATATATATATATATATATATATATATACTACCCATTTTTAATGCTTTGCTTTTGTTTACCTTTTCTTCTGAAGCATCACCATAAAAAGTGGACTCGTGAGCAGTAGCTTGTAGCTGGGCAGGTGGGATCTTACGTTCGTTTGTCGCCTGTTTAATGAGACAATATAGATAAAAGTTCCAATCCAAAAATATTTTCACATAATTTAAAAATATTAATATAAATAAACGTTTCTAAGGAAGTTACACATCCTCTGTTTTGACTACCATATCTGTCGAGTGATCGTTGTTCCTACATTTTCCCGAGACTTGTCGTAATATTGGTAACTATACAATAGGAAAACATTCATGTCAAACTGAAAATAATGAATAGTGAATACAGCAACATAGCAGTATTGAACAAAGGGATGGGAATATAACTGTGTGTGTGAGATGATCGATAGGGTGTGTATTATTGTCTCGAACACTCGAGTACTGTTCCGTTTTTGACTTGTATCGCCACTCTCGTTCAGGATTCAGACTGCCTTGGTCTTCGCTAGTAAACGCGCCTCCTGGTTCTTGTCTATACCTCTAACTGCAGCTATTATAGGATGCACAAGAAATGCAAACTTAAGATGGCGGATTTTATATTGTCATCTTAAAAACTGTTAAAAGCGGAAGTCCCGAAGTAATATTAGAAATACACTTGGTACTGGTAAGACCCTCATCTAGATTATACTGACGAAGGAAATAAAGAGAGAGAGGAATGGAGGGGAACAGGGGATTATGAGAAAGAATAGTGGATGGAACAGGGGATTATGAGAAAGAAGAGAGGATGGAGTTCTATGCAGTGATTGGCAAGGTGGAGGTTTTGATTTGGAAATCGTGCATTGGAGAAAAAGAAAATCTAAGGTGCGACAACATGGTGGAACACTGCTCATCGGAAAAACATTGTCACCAGATAGCAATAGGTTATGGAACTGGACCAGCAGAACCCCTGCTTATGGAACTTCAAACCAGGAATTTAAAAAGACAGAAATGGATATGTAGTGGCAATTATCCATGCGCATGTAGTTTGTAAAGTCTGATTCATAAACATATCGCAGTTCATGTAAATCGTTGTATGGTTCCCATTTTAATTTCGTCAGTGCAACAACTCCTTGCATTATTCCATTTTCTCACATTGTCGTCACACAGTGTAACAGTTATTATGCTGCACCATAGTAGTTATGTCGTACAGCACTAGACGCTGATAGCAAAATTATCAATGAGGGTAGTACTCTTAAATCTCAAAAAAATTGACAACGACAATTACCTTCCCCCCTGTGAAGGAAGTAGGAACAACGGTATACAACATCTGGTAGCATTGTTTGTTGCCTCGATTTCTTCGATTCTGCTGTTATGACGACATCCTGCTACGCAGTATTATATGGTAACAGTGTTTGTCCGATGAACAGTGTTCGACGTGTAGACAAACCTTAAGGGTGAGTTCTGACTAGGTTGATGGACTGAGATGGAGATCAGTGAGAATCAGAGAAGATTCAGGGAAGGGAATGGTTGTGTTGATTAGATTTTTACAAATATAATGGTAATAGAAGAGTACTTGGCAAAGGGTGAAAACTTTCATGGACCTAATCCTAAAGAGAGCATTATAGTAGAATAGCAGGTGAGAGGAAGCCTTCTGTGAAGTCCTTTAAAATTAGATTGTGAAAGGGCAGTTATTGGAATTGATTAAGGCTTTCTGTAGGGAACGTAGAGTACAGGGTAGAGTAAGTATGGTTTTCCTGTAGACAGTGAGGCAGGGATGTTTCACGACTGTATGGTTATCTGAGAAAGATGAAAACTTCGCACGAAATATTGATGCAAGGCTGAAATTAAATAGAGGTGGATGTAGCATATATATATATATATATATATATATATATATATATATATATATATATATATATATATATATATATATATATATATATATATATATATATATATATATATATATATATATATATATATATATATATATATATATAAAAAATCCCTCTTAATTGGCATCAACGGGACCGCCGACATGCCGGATACCAGAAGTTCCCGGATACTTGAATAGAAGTGAAATTATGTCCACAATCACCACCCTACACTCACGCATCTTACCATAACAAAGATCAGCTGATCGCCGTGCCGCTCGTCGCCACCCGCGCTGCCACCTCACACTCACCAACACACAATACTACTGTACTAACACTGTACAACTTTAGGCATGATGAAGGCGTCAGGCGATAAACAGTGCACACGCGGGACTGAGTCACTGAGTAAACACAGTGCAGTGGGCCGCGGGTGGCGCGAAGCAGTGCGCTCTGGTGGCGAGGGGACAGAGTATGCCTCGCGCGGGAATTTTAATCGATTTTATGAGTACACATTGATTTCTTATTGATTTTAAGGCTCGGGGAAAAATGTGCCGGATACTTGAAGCTGCTGGATACTCGAATGCCGGATGAGAGGGATTTTACTGTATATATATATATATATATATATATATATATATATATATATATATATATATATATATATATATATATATATATATATATATATATATATATATATATGCTGGATACTCGAATGCCGGATGAGAGGGATTTTACTGTATATATATATATATATATATATATATATATATATATATATATATATATATATATATATATATATATATATATATATATATATATATATATATATATATATATATATATATATATATATATATATACACAATTTATCTTTATAAATTATGCTGTCTTACTAGTAGGGAGTGAAAGGCAATTTCAGAGAGTGGTAGATCAATTCTACTCGTTCTGTGTTACAAACTGAGGGTGAATGTCAGAAAGAAAAGTAAGATGATAATGTTTGAGAGGAAGTGTGAAGAGAATAGAGGTGGTGAGTGAGTTTACTTTTTCGCAAATATTTTCTAAACAAGCAGTTGGATAAATACGAAACTTTTATATATATATATATATATATATATATATATATATATATATATATATATATATATATATATATATATATATATATATATATATATATATATATATATATATGTAGGAGAGACACAGGCCAAGGGCATCTAATTAAATCTAATAAATCTAATAAAAAAAAAAAAAGCCCACTGAGATGCCGGTCCCCGAATAGCATCCGCAAGCAGTAGTCAAAAAATTGAAGGATAAGTGTCTTCAAATCTCCCAGTTAAAAGAATTCAAGTCAGGAAGGTGGAAATACAGAAGCAGGCAGGGAATTCCAGAATTTACCAGAGGAAAGGATGAATGATTGAGAAAACTGGTTAACTCTTACATTAGAGAGGTGGACAGAATAGGGATGAGAAAAACAACAAAGTCTTGTGCAGCGAGGCCGCGGGAGGAGAAGAGGCAGGCAGTTAGCAAGATCAATAGAGCAGTTAGCATGAACATAGCAGCAGAAGATAGCTAGAGATGCAAAACTGCAGCGATAAGAAAGAGCCTGAAGACAGTCAGTTAGAGAAGAGGAGTTGATGAGACGAAAAGCTTTTGACTCTACCCTGTCTAAAAGAACGGTATGAGTGGACCCCCCCCCACCCCCGATATGGACGAATAAGTCCCTTGTACAGAGTTAGCAGCTGAGAGGGTGAGCAAACTGACAGAGACGTCTCAGAATACCTAACTTTATAGAAGCTGTTTTAGATAGAGATGAGATGTGATGAGGATGTTCAGTGTAGAAGTGGGGGACAGTTAAGTGTCAATGAAGAAGAAGGTCTCCATCCATCCATAGATGGATGGAGAAATTAAGTTTTTGAGGCATTCAGCAATACCAGGTTTACTCTGCCCCAATCAGAAATTTTAGAGAGATCAGAAGTCAGGTGTTCTGTGGTTTCTTTGCGTGAGTTGTTTATCTGAAGGCACTGGACGTATATGAAAAGACGCGGAAATTTGCAGGGTGGTATCAACAGCATAGGAGTGGATAGGACAAGAAGTTTGTTTAGAAAATCATTGATGAATTATAGGAAGAGAGTGGGTGACAAGACAGAACCCTGAGAAACACCACTATAAATAGATTTAGGAGAAGAACAGTGACCGTCTACCACAGCAGTTAATAGAACGGTCAGAAAAGAAACTTTGAGATGAAGTTGCAGAGAAAGAAGGATAGAAGCAATAGGAGTTTGGAAATCAGATTGGAGAGCAATAGTTTGGAAATCAAAGCTTTGTACCAGACTCTGTGTAAAGTTTTTGATATGTCTAAGGCAACAGCAAAGGTTTCACCAAAATCTGTAAAAGAGGATGACCAAGACTCAGTAAGGAAAGCCAGACGATCACCAGTAAAGCGGACTTAACGGAACCCATACTGACGATCAGATAGAAGGCTGTGAAGTGATAGATATTTAAGAATTTTTCTGTTGAGAATACATAAAAAAAAATAAAAAAATAGAAAAGCAGGAAATTAAAGTAGTATGACGGTAGTTTGAGGGATTAGGAGGGTCACCCTCTTTAGGAACAGGCTAAATGTAAGCAAACTTCCAACAAGAAGGAAAGGTAGATGTTGACAGACAGATCTGAAAGAGTTTGACTAGGCAAGATGCAAAAACAGAGATGCAGTTTGGAAGAACAACAGGAGGGACCCATCAGGTCCATCAGCCTTCCAAGGGATTAAGCCAGCGAGTGCATCGAAAACATCATTCTGAAGTAGGTAGAGGGTGCAGGAGAGGGAGAAACAAGCCCTGAATCTTTCAAGGTAGGGTTTTTAGCAAAGGTTTGAGCGAAGTTTCGCTTTAGAGATAGATGTGATAGCAGTGGTGCCATCTGGTTGAAATAAAGGAGGGAAAGAAGAAGAAGTATAGTTTTTGAAGATGTTTTTGGCTAGCTGCCAGAAGTCACGAGGGGAGTTAGATCTTGAAAGATTTTGACACTTTCTATTAATGAAGGAATTTTTGGCTAGTTAGAGAACAGACTTGGCATGGTTCTGGGCAGAAATATAAAGTGCATGAGATTCTGGTGATGGAAGGCTCGAGTACCTTTTGTGGGCCACTTCTCTGTCATGTATAGCACGAGAACAAGCTGTGTTAAACCATGGTTTGGAAGGTTTAGGTCAAGAAAAAGAATGTGCGCTTCCATGCCAGACACTGTCATCTCTGTTATGCGCTCATAGACACACAGAGACAGAAACAGTAGTCATTCCAAGGAAAATCATTAAAATACCTCCTCATGTCCCCCCAACTAGCAAAGGAAAAACTCCACAAGCCTTTCTGTTTAGGGGATGCTGAAGAGGGATTGGAGCGATAGGACAAGATACAGATATGAGACTGTGATCGGAGGAGCGCAACGGAGAAGAGAGAGTAACAGCATAACCTGAAGGATTAGAGGTTAGGAAAAGGTAAAAAATGTTGGACGTATCTCTAAGACGGTCAGGAATACGAGCAGGGTGTTGCACATTAATTGCTCTAGGTCGTGGAGTATAGCAAAGTTGAAGGCTACTTTACCAGGATGGACAGTGAAGGGATAGGAAAGACAAAGCTGCTGCTGTCTCAGGTCAGGGTTCCTCAGTCTCAGGTCAGGGTTCCACCTCAGTCTCAGGTCAGGGTTCCTAGTGAACGGACGTGTTTAGTGAGCAGTGACCTGACGCTAATATAGCTGGCTAGTGTAGACATGGCGCCTTGTGTTGCTGAGTCGACAGGTTGTGTTAGTTCTCCTGTTCTCGAGGCCTTCGTTGCGAAGGTCTCAGAGGTGGAGGCTGAGTTCCATCGAAGGATCTCGGAGGTGCAGGCTGAGTTTCGTGAGAGAATCTCAGACCTGCAGGCTGAGTTCTATGAGAGGATCTCAGCACCTGTGGGAGGGTCGTGCCCCACCGTCACCTTACCTAGTAAGGCGACGGAGGAGCAGTGGTCGGTTGTGTGCAGGGGAGCCAAGAGGGTGAAGGTGCTCAGGGCACCTTCCGTGGAGACGAAGAATCCCTTCACTGTGCTGGAGGAGGGGAAGGAGAAGGAGGTGGACAGGGCTGGAGGAGGCAAGAAGGAGGGGGCAGATGCAGTTACCCTGCCCCAAGGTAGAGTGCTTGTGTTTGATGATAGTCAGGTTAGGCACTTAGATAGTGCGTTCTGTGCTAGGGATAGGAAGCGTAGGTCGAGGGTGTGTTTGCCGGGGGCCGGGATAGGGAAGGTAGCTGATAGGCTAGACACGTGCTTGGAAAAAGATGGGACCAAGCCCATTGTTTTTCTCAGTGCGGGAGGGAATGACCTTGGTAAGGTCAGGAGTGAGGAGCTTATCAGGAGGTTTCGACAGGCTTTGGACAGGATTAGGGACAAGGGTGGGATCCCCGTGGTATGTGGTGTCTTGCCGAGGAGGGGAGTTGGTGCTGAGTGGCTGTCCAGGGCTATTACAGTGAATCGCAGGCTCGCGAATCATTGTAGGAGTAATGGATGGACGTTCATCGACAACTGGGACCTTTTCTATGGCAGGGACACCTTGTACGCCAGGGATGGAGTGCATTTGTCACGCCAGGGTGTTCGTGTTTTGGCCGAAACACTCGAGCGGGAGGTAACTGCACTCCAGCACTTTTTTCGTTAGTCGGGAGGGAAGAAGGGGTAGTGAGGAGAAGGCAAGGGGCAAATTAGTTAAATCTAGAAAGGAAGCTAGCTTAGGGATGGTGAGAAATAGCTTAAGTGTTTACTACACAAATTGTAGAAGTATTCTGAATAAAATAGACTTGCTTAGAGGAATAGCGAGTGTAGAGAAATTTGATATCATTGCTTTAACTGAAACTTGGTTAGATATGTCAGGAAAAGTATTTAATCCAGAGGTTAAGATAGATGGGTATACAATGTTCTATAAAGATAGAGAAAACAGGAGAGGAGGAGGTGTCGCGTTATACGTTAGGGACACATTACAGTGCTGCATGAACAATAGAATTAAAACAGATAACAAAGCAGAGTCGATATGGGTAGATATTAAGGAAGGATCGCAGTCAGTAGTACTAGGGGTAGTTTACAGACCACCGACCAGTACAGAGGAAATTAACACCTCACTGTGGCAGGAATTAAATAGAGCAGGCAGGTACAGTCAGGTATGTGTGGTAGGAGATTTTAATTTTAGGAATATCGACTGGAGTCTGATTGTGGGTAACAAGGAAGCAGAGGAATTCCTTAAGGTAATTCAGGATAATTTTTTAAAACAGGTAGTCGTAGAACCCACAAGGGGGAATAATATTCTAGATTTAATTCTTACTAACAGGGAGGAAGCAGTCACGCAGATAGAGGTTGGAGGACAGCTAGGTAACAGTGACCATAGGGAAATTAGGTACAATCTAGAATGGGAAGAAACTGTTAGAAATAAAAACACTAGTAAAATACCTGACTTTAGGAGAGCAGATTTTGAAGAATTAAAAAGGTACCTCCAAGGAGTGGACTGGCAAAGGATGCAGGGTGAGGTCAGGTCAGGGACGGAGTTCAGAGAGATAAGGCAGGATGAGGGAGGTGAGGTGAGGCTCCAGAAGGGAGGAGGAAAGAGGAAGGGGGGAGATAGGCGTGAGTATGTTGGAATGTCAGGTCATGCTGAAATGAGAGAGGTAAGGTCGAGGCGAGTTGATGAGGGAGGGGAGAGGATGGTAGGGAACGAGATGAGGGGGTTTAGGTGAAGTAAATGTAGATGAATTGTATAAATATTTCGTAGATAAAGTTCATACAGGTCAATTAGCAAATATCCCGTATAAAACAATAAGATCACAAAAAAATGACCCTAAATGGATGACTGCTAGGTTAAAGCATTATATAGGGCGTAAGAGAAGTATATATAAGAGATTAAAGGCAGGAGAGGAAGTTTTAAGGACACAGTATAATGAATTAGTTAGAACAGTCAGGAAGTTAACGAGGAAAGCTAAGGACAATTATGAATTAAAGGTAGCCAGCCAGGCGAAGACGGACCCCAAGGGATTTTATCAGGTATACAGGACGAAAAATAAGGATACTGTAGGTCCATTAAAGGCAGCAGATGGGGAGCTGGTTAGTTCTGGGGAGGAGATTAGTAAACTTCTGAATGATTATTTTTTAACTGTCTTCACTCAGGAAAACATGCAGGATATGCCAGATAGTGAACAGGTGTTTAGAGCAGATGAGTATGAGAAGCTGACGGATATTTCCATAACTATGGAGATAGTGGAGCAGGAGATAGATAGGCTAAAAAAGTTCAAGTCACCAGGACCTGATGAAATATATCCCAGAGTACTGAAGGAATGTAAAAAGATTATTAGTGAGCCGTTAGTTTCTGTCTTTAGGAAATCACTGGAGTCGGGTGAGGTACCAGAAATGTGGAGGCAGGCTAATGTAGTACCCATCTTTAAGAAAGGGGATAAAACTTTAGCGTCTAATTATAGACCTGTCAGCTTAACTTCAGTTGTAGGTAAAATGTTAGAGTCAATAATAGCCAGGAACATTAGGGAACATTTAGACAAACATAACTTGTTAAATCAGTCACAGCATGGCTTCACGAAGGGGAAGTCTTGCCTGACAAACCTGTTAAGTTTTTACAGTAAGGTGTACGAGGCAGTAGATAATGGTGATAGTTATGATATCTTATATCTGGACTTTAGTAAAGCATTCGACAAGGTGCCCCATCAAAGGCTCCTGAGAAAGGTTAGGGCGCACGGGATAGATGGGAAGGTGTTAGGTTGGATAGGGTCATGGCTTGGTAACAAGCGACAGAGAGTGCTAATAAACGGCTCGAAATCCAAGTGGGGTCATGTCATTAGTGGGGTGCCACAGGGATCAGTATTAGGGCCATTATTATTTCTAACATATATCAATGACTTGGATAGTGGAATTAGTAGCGATGTTAGTAAATTTGCGGATGACACAAAGATAGGTAGATTAATTAGGTCAGAAGCGGATGCCATCGCCTTGCAGACAGACTTAGATAGAATGAATGAATGGACGGATAGATGGCAAATGCAATTTAATATCAATAAATGCAAAGTGCTTAGCGTAGGTAGAGGAAACCCAAACAATAGGTACACATTAAACACCCAAACTCTGGTAGGTACAGGGTACAAGAAAGATTTAGGAGTTATAGTTAGCTCTGAACTCCGTCTAGGGAAACAATGCATAGAAGCCAGAAACAAGGCAAATAGGGTACTAGGATTCATTTTTAGGAGTGTTAAAAGTAGAAGGCCGGAAGTAATATTAAAGTTATACTTGGCGCTGGTCAGACCTCATCTAGACTACGCTGTGCAGTTCTGGTCCCCACATTACAGGAAAGATATAGGTCTATTAGAATCAGTACAGAGGAGAATGACTAAAAGGATACAGGGGATGAGGAGTATTCCTTACGAAGCGAGGTTGAAGCGGTTAAATTTACATTCTCTAGAGAGACGTAGGTTAAGAGGGGACCTGATAGAAGTCTTTAAGTGGTATAAGGGTTATAACAAGGGAGATGTAAGCAAAATTCTTAGGATCAGCAACCAGGGTAGAACAAGAAATAACGGGTTCAAGCTTGAAAAATTTAGGTTTAGGAAGGAGATAGGAAAAAATTGGTTCTCAAATAGAGTGGTAGATGAGTGGAACGGACTCAGTAATCATGTAGTTAGTGCTAGGACACTAGAGAGCTTTAAGAGAAGATTAGACAAGTTTATGGATGGGGATAACAGATGGAAATAGGTACGAGTGTTTCATACAGGGACTGCCACGTGTAAGCCTGGTCGCTTCTTGCAGCTTCCCTTATTTCTTATGTTCTTATGTTCTTATGAACATTGAAGTTTCCATGAATGGAAATCTCAGCAGAAGGGAAGAAAATCAGAATGTGCTTCACTTTGGAAGTTAAGAGGCCAAAGGATTTCTTGTAGTCAGAGGAGTTATGTGAGAGGTGTACAGCACAGATAAATTTAGTTTGAGAGTGACTCTGTAGTCGTAGCCACAAGGTGGAAAACTCGGAAGATTCAAGAGCGTGGGCACGAGAGCAGGTTAAGTCATTGCGCACATAAACGCAACATCCAGCTTTGAACTGAAAATGAGGAAAGAGAAAGTAGGAGGGAACAGAAAAAGGGTCTACCGTCAGTTGCCTCAGACACTGTGTTTCAGTGAGGAAAGGAAGATGAGGAGAGGTGGTGTTCTAGAGATCGAACATTAGATGAGACCGTGAAGGTTGCAGAAGTTAATGAAGAAAAAGTTGAAGGAATGTCAATACATTTAGGTTGATACCAGCAAGGATACATTTGTGGTTCCTTCCCCAGATGGGAACTCCGAGACTGGTGTAGGAGTCGCCACGATAATTTAAAATTTTGAGTGAAGGGTGTGTGTGTAATTAGGTGCTTGTAGTTTTGTGTGAAGGAAGAGGATTGTCTTTAGACGGTAGGCTTTGACTGCCCCTTTGTATTGTGGGACATAAAGAGAAACGTTCAGCGAGGTCACAGCTAATTTTAATAAGTTCAAAGCACCCACGTCCCCCGTCCCCCCGTCAGCAAACCGTTCCCTAATTTATGGCACTACATTTGCATTGTTAAGTGTGTTTCATTAAGAAGTTTACTCCTGGTTTTGAAAGTGAAACTGGCAAGATTCGAGCAGGCATTCGGACAGGGGAGGATTTTATGTGGAATAGTTGTGATGTGTAAAAAGGCATTCAAGATAGGAGGAAGGCAAGCAGGGAAAGACGGGAGTGGAGGGAAAGGTGGAGTGATACGGGTCAAATTTGTCACATAAAACCTTCCTCTGTCCGAATGTCTACTCGGGTTTTGCCAGTTTTACCTTCAAAACCAGGAGTAAACTTCTTAATGAAACACAACAATGCGCTGTAGTGCCATAAATTAGGAGACGGTTTCAAACGAGCTGTGCCAAAATATCATACTGATATTTACGAAAAACGATGCCTCATATGCTCCGAAATGGATAGTAAGAAGCTGAGAACAATGCTAGGTAAACATTTTGAGACCGATGGAGAAATGAAATAGATGATTGAAGACAGGTTTGCCATAGAATCACTTGCAATATACACGAAAGGAAGAAGTATCTATGCATTTAAAGAGAGGTTTAAGGTTTAAGGTTTAGATGTCAACATAGATCAGGGATCTGGACGTAGAACAAGACACAGCAATCAGGAGTGCATTCTGTGGAAATCAGCAATCTGAGAATGGCAAGTGTAGTGACAAAATAAGAGGTTGATAACACTAAGTATGAAATGTGTAATATGAACGCCCATGAAAGCAGTGTAAGTTGTGGAGTGGAGGAATGGGTGAAAAAGAAGACAATGAGGTGACGTGGCCATTTTGAGAAGATGCAAAAGAAAAAAGTGTGTAAATAACTCGTGAGATGCTAATAGGAGAGGAAGGCCACTTGGAAGAAGGAAGGACAGGGTAAAGGAGCACATGAGTGAAAGAGGTGACAGTAAAGGCTAAGTGCATGAACAAGTAAGAAAGGAATGTTTGGATAGAGGGAAAGGTGGAGGCTATTCTATCACTGCTGTTCCAGTGAGTGGCATTCCAAAACAATGCTTCGGAGTGTTTGATTGTTATACTAAGTCATTGCTATTACATAAAAAAAAATAATGATTTTATATATTATATATAGTATTAGTATGATTTGGCAGAGCCGCAGCCAAGGGAGTTTCTGAAAAGAACAACACCCAATGGGCATAATAATAGTAGACTATCGTTTTTAAGCCATTCTAATCTCTCTCTCTCTCTCTCTCTCTCTCTCTCTCTCTCTCTCTCTCTCTCTCTCTCTCTCTCTCTCTCTCTCTCTCTCTCTCTCTCTCTCTCTCTCTCTCTCTCTCTCAAAAGAATTCGAAGATGAGTGAAGGAGTTTTAAGAGCGAAAAGAGCGAGGAGGAGCCAGAGTGGATTCTTTCACATATGCATAAAGGAATCCTGCTGAAACTTTGTTATTTCTTTAATAATAAAATTTATTTTCATAATCATATTCATTACTGCTATAGTTGTACTTCATTGCTATGAATTTGAGGATAAGCTCCAAAACAAAATTCGTTCTCGCTTTCGGAGGATGTATAGCTCGGTTATTTCTTTTGGGATCGAGCGCAGCAGTCGATGGCTTTCGGACATGATTGTGTTTAATAAATCGATTGTTTATATTTCAGGAATCTGCCTACGAGACTCATGTAGCGGCAATGAAAAGAAGGGAAAGTGACAGCCTCGTGGAGGAGGAGGAAGTGATGGAATGGCCGGCTCTCCCTTTCTTACCAAATCCAGAGAATAAATACTCATCAGTAATTATTATGATGCTGATAAAAAATAAAAAAAAATAAATAAATAAAAAAAATCAGAATTGAAGGAGTGGATGATCTGGAACCTATTCTGCATGTGAAGTTGAAAAATAATTAACACCAATTTAATAGTCTTGTAAGACACTAATACATAAGAACATAAGAATAAAGGAAGCTGCGAGAAGCCATCAGGCCTACACGTGGCAGTCCCTGTATGAAATATACCTACCTATTTCCACCTACCATTCCCTTTCATAAATATGTCTAATCTTTTCTCAAAGCTCCCTAATGACTTAGCACTAACAATCTGATTATTGAGTCCGTTCCATTCATCTACCACTATCTGAGACCCAATTCCTTCCTATCTCTTTTTTAAACCTAAATATTTCAAGCTTGAACCCGTTATTTCTTGTTCTATCCTCGTTATTGATACTAAAAATTTTGTTAACGTCCCCCTTGTTATAACCCTTATAGCACATAAAGACTTCTATCAGGCCCCTCTTAACCTTCGTCTCTCTAAAGAATGTAAATTTAATAGCTTCAGTCTCGCTTAGTAAGGAATACTCCTCATTCCCGGTCTACTTTTAGTCATTCTCCTTTGTACTGATTCCAATCTTTCCTGTAATATGGAGACCAAAACTGCACAGCGTAGTCTAGATGAGGTCTGACCAGCGTCAAATATAGCTTTCATGTTACTTCGGGACTTCTACTTTTAACACTCCTAAAAATTAATCCTAATACCCTACTCCAAATCTGATTTAGAGCCGTTTATTAGAACTCTCTGTCACCTGTCGCTTAGCCACGACCTTATCCAGTCGAACAATTTCCCATCTATCTCGTGCGCCCTAAGCTTTCTCAGCAACCTCTGATGGGGTACGAACCTTGTCAAACGCTTTACTGAAGTCCTTATATAGGATGTCATAGCTTCAAGAACAGCTAAAAGCAGCTAACTTTATAGTGTCATGATATTTTTGTAAAATACTTGCAATATTTAACTCTTTCAGGCATGCTGAAATTAGTTATATTATAGTCCCATGCTTACTAGAATCTTACCTTTATGTCTCACCCGATACACAGGTGGGACATAGAGGCAACTCGTGATGTCTCAGTAATGAGACATCACGAGTTGCACCTGCAAAATTAAATAGTACGTCCTGGTTGGTGTAATTTTAAGGAACGTACCCTTTTGATTTTGCGTGATACACTTCCATGGTGATCCTTGACAACATGCTTCTTTTGTAGACTGTGAGGGAGCCGTCTTAGTAACCACTCCATCTGCTGTTGTGCCCTGACTTGTGCTGGCATTGGCTCCATGTTTTCAGTCTAGAAGATCGGGATATTATGCAAATATTGTGAAGCAATATGTTCCCTCCTACAAATTCCCCCCATAAATTGAAATTATATTCTATTTTTTTTTTTTTCATATAAGCCTCTTGTTGTCTTCAAGAAGTAGTTATAATTCAGAGGAGGCTGTACATTTCTCGGGTAGTGGCAATCGTACTTGAGCCAATTGAAGGTAAATATGCGTCATTCGTCCCTGCAAACACAGACGAGCAACAATAAGGTTTTGGAGGGCTGTGATGATCACCTCCAGGCCATGGATAGTCAGCACCGGCAATTCTGCCAGAAGAAGGGATTCAAGAGCTTCATAGATCTCCACGTTTCTGTTTTTTTCCCCAACATTAGGCTTATCCTGAAATAGATCACATGCATTTTTCTATTTATTTATTTTTTATTATTATTTATTTATTTATTTATTTATTTATTTATTTATTTTATTTATTTATTTATGATTATTATTATTATTTATTATTATTATTTTTTTTTTGTAGATCAAATCAGAGTTTACCCTTTAGTCTGCATAGTGTAAATAGCAAATATGATTAATTTCGTTCATCGGTACTCAACTACTGCCATTTCATATAA